>NC_092862.1:49359542-49401493 GCF_032062135.1 Pyxicephalus adspersus | reverse complement strand
TGACTTTACTTACTAAAAATTCATCTCGGATGAAGAACTTAGCCCTCGTCACCTTGGGATCCTCTCCTGCATCTGGTGTCGCTAGAAAACGAAATGTACAGCATGAGATAATAATGTTAGCAATAGAGAAATCTGTATGAAAGTCTTGTTACATTGCCTGCAAATGCTAACTCGGTATTTATATAGAAGCTGATGTTAGTGAAGGATTTAAAAAGTTACATTGTAATAATAAAAAAAAAACTTTTTACTTCCTCTACATTTGGCTGGAGCATTTACCAGCTTAGCATTAAAAGTGAACCTGTCATGAACACGAGGTTACATAAGTAAATACAGAATGAACACAGGTAATAAAGATGCATCAATTACATTTCCTTCTTTCCTGAGCTCTGAACCCAGACATAAGCAAATACATCATTCCCAATCCATGGCCCTTCTCCTACAACTGCATCCACAAGGTTTATTAACCCTCCCCCCCCCCAGCAGTAATCCCGATTTCAGGCATCCTGCAGTCCCGCAGCTCCTGGGGACAGGTCCTCCTTCTCCGATCTTCAGCCGCAAACTGCAGAGACGATTCTCCGGGGTTTCCCAATGATGTCGGTGCATGCGTCCGTGCAGGTGGGAGCATAAACAGGAAATTTAAATCATTTTGTATTAGATTTAATACAAAATAGCTGTATTGCGTCCAATACAAAGAAATCTTCATATAATATATATATATATATATATATATATATATATATATATATATATATATATATATATTTATTATACATATTATACATTATTACATATTTCTTAATAAATGTAATCAATTTTGGACATATTTCAGTGAGTTATAACTAAAAAAATTATAACCTACAATGTAAAATAAATTTCCATGCAAAAAAAGTAACACTTTTTGCATGAAAATACGGACAGAATTAGAACGCTAGAGGGGTTAAGACAAAGATTTGTTCAGGAGCACAAGAAGCTTACCGCAGCAACTAAATGGGGCATTGGTATTAGTATATACAGGAAAAGCAGGTTTAGGTTCTCCCAGGAGAAAGCAGGAATTATACAAGGCAGTTCCTGTTATATCCTATAAGGTTACCCTAAAAAGTTTATTTCATGACATATTGACTTTTAAAGCTCTCATCACAGGAGATGTGACAGAACAGAAACACAATTCCCACACAACCCTCAATAGCACACATTGACGGCTGTGTGGGAATTGTGTTTCTGTATACACAATCATTTCCCCATATTTCCCAATGTGTTTTTTTTCCATGTACACAACCTCTTTATCTTTGTGCTTACCATCATCAGGTACAGTGTAGCGAACATATTCTGGGAAGTAATCTTCTATTTTTGACTTTCCTGCCAAGACTTTTTCAGCCAACATGTCTTGTTTGTTCAAGAACAAAATTACAGATATAGTTCTTAACCACCTGGAAAAGACAAGACATAGATTATAGTTCTAATGAAGACAGTGCGGCTACATGGAATGCTCTTATCCAGTTTTCATATACTCCTAAAGAATTCATATTATGCAGGGTTCTCCCCAGGCCCTTTTAGCAGGGCACCCACCCGGCCGTTTTTGGGTTGTTACTAAAGAGTTTGGTCACAATACAGGGGCTGCCACCCGCCTACAATTTCTTCCCACCCCGCTTAAAAAAAATTCTGGGTTGAGTACTGTTATGTGTTTAGTGGCACACAGCTCTATACTGTTGTTAAGGATTTAGGGTAGAGGGGCTACCAAAATCTGAACCCAAAGTCACAACACAAAGTCCCTGGTGTCCTCGTTGCAGGAATTCAGAGCTACACTTTCAAATTACTTTTAAAGAATTATAAAAACTGTTTCTTCTGTAGTTTGCTCAAAAATACTCTTGTAACACATATTTATAAAGTGTTTTTTAATACAATCTTGTTTTTTCAGATTTTAGGTATTTAATTGACATGTTTTCAATATTTAAACAAAAAACTAGCATGTACTTAATGTTTCTGGAGCCCAGCTCATTAACAATTATATCAATTCTTGGTCAAACTAAAAAGACTCCAAAAAGCTACATCATGACCCAATGGGTTAGTAAGTATGCCTTTTTTTAAAATACAAAAGTATTATCGATGGAAGGGCCTGGTGCATATGTACCCCCCACTTCCCCTTGTTAAAACACCAACTAAATGTGTAAAAGAGTTCCGATACTCCCTTCTCCTCTGGGTTCCATCATTCTCCTGCTAACAAGATCTAGGGAAATGGTGAATACTCCAAGTTTGGTGGAAAGACACTGATATTAGCACTGGGAGCGTCTTTACAGTAAGGTTGGGCTATTCTACATTCCCCGATCTGGCAAAAGATTTCATACCTACCTAGGGCAGAACCTCGGAGAAAGAAGAGTATACTACAGATGTACAGAAAGATTTGAGAGATGCCACAGATGGGCTTTATGCTGGTGGGTAATGGAGTTCAGTCAATTAAAAACTGATGCTTGCAGATGATTAAATATAGCGAACCAGTACAATCTGTAGATATTCTACCTTAGAAACAGGGTCTACTCTGTGCAAAGCTAGTACACACACGATGTCAAAACCTAACATAAGATTTAAAAAAAAATCAAATGGAAAACAAACAACAGTTTCACCAGTAAATAGAAAATCATTTTGTGAATTATGTTTCCCCTTTAAAAAAATCTCCAGGATTTGCATTTCAGTTTTCCATTGCCATCTAGTGGCCAAAATACAAAATGCATTTTTTTTGGTTACATTTTATTTACTTGCAGAAAACTGTGATGTATTTTATACTCACATGTACAAAAATACACAAAATGCACTCAATTCCCATACCTCAATGTACACAGAAATCCTAACTACAGCTTCTAATATGACTGACTAGATAGAAGGTGTCACATAGTACAGCATGATCTAAATGTTAAGCAATGCAAGCAAGTTCAAAATATAACTCTAAGCACACTGACCCAGGTCTTAAGGGAAACAGACTGAGAATCAATTTTTCCTTGTCCTTGGGGAAGGGATTTCTAGTTTGCTTATAGATTTAGCAAATTCCCTCTTTATAAACAAATCACATTATCTTGTATTATAAAGCTTGGGCATTTTGTACAGTAATATATCATATGTAATATTGGGAATTAAAAAAAGGTTTGCTTTCTTTGCATCCCCCTTACCCCCTAAAAATCCATTTGTAAATATACAATTTTCCCTGTTTCCCCCTCCCTACCAAAAAAATTATTATGCAGTAAAAATTGGTCTTTATTGACATTGCTGTGCCTTTTGGAGGAGCAGGACATTTACACTATTACTGCTAAAGGGCAGTCAGAGGTGAGAATTTTTTTCTGTTTACAAAATGGATTTTCAAGCCGTCTGTGTTGGGAAGAGATTTTCAGGTTAACTGCTAAAAAAAAGGGTGCCTTCTGTTTATCATGGAAACTGCTGGCCAAAATCCACAGCTACATGAACTCTGAAAATTATCTGTATGTAGGACCCAGGAAAGTGCCCAGGATAACCTAGAACAGGGGTTCTCAACTATTTCACCCTTGAGGAACTTTTGAAATACCTTGTGAGCCTTAGGGAATCCCTGTAACAAGTGATAAATGTGATAAATCAGAGGTGAGTCAGAAGAATGACACTTGCATTGGTGGTCATTGAGTGGTGGTTCACAATACCACCTTTACAGGCAGAAAAAAATGAAAACAGGCATCAGGCCACTGACTTTGCCAAATGTTGTTGGACCCAAAACTAGGCAGACAGCATCAGATGGAAGGTCAATCAGCAACAGCTCTAAGAACCCCTAGAAACCTCTAAAGAAACCCTGTCTGAGAATAGCGGAGAGGGACTTTTGAGGAATACCTGTTGTTCCAGATACTTTTGAACAGGTCCAGTGCTTCTCGTAGTCTGTTTGTGTTATTGTCTTCCCGTATGACCATATTGTAACTGCTACTGGCAACTACAAAAATGATAGCTGTGACATCTGGAAGAGAGGGCAGAAAAGACAAGTTTTGAAATTTACAGGAATCACAATTTAAATAAGGAAAAACAAATATCTACACCTATCAAATAGCCCATGTTAGTCCTAAAGTCCTTGGAGCATCCAATATTGAAGTAAAAAGCATGCATGTTAATAATACTGGAGAACAACTCCCAGAACACAGAGAAAAGTGACAAACATCTGAAAGAAATCATCTTTTCTAGAACTGGCTCCACAGAGCTTTACATATATACAAAGAGCTGCAAAAAATAGTAGTGGCCCCATTCTGGATTTCTGTACAGATAGCATGTAAACTGTGATGTATAACTATAAATAAATCCTTACGATTTAACATAGACTCACACAAACACTTTACATGTTGTCATTAGATGTTATAGTAAATTCAGATTTGTGTGTTATCCCATGTGATTAAGGACCTTCTGTCCTACTGCTGTCTGTGGTGTGACCTGAAAAGCTCTGCTCATCATCAAGAGACCCCAATCCGTTCTGTACACTGGGAGAGGCAAAAATCCACCCTAAAAAGCAACATCAGGTAATACGGATGGAATAACTGTGTGTTTTAACTATTACACAGTGTATACACTGCAAGCCTATGTACAAATGTTAGAAAAACTTTGCTGGTAAAGTAGAGACTAAATGGGGGTGGATGGATGTTGAGGAAACCTTCGGCCACATATAGTTTGGGATGTAAAATAGTTCATTAAGTAAAAACAAGTGAAGTGATTATCCATGTACAGCTGCGACTCTGACTTTTATGGCTAAAACAAAGAAGAAGAATGGTTTTTATGTCTAAACAATCACAATCCGAAAGCCACAATTTTACCATTAAAACATTGGATCCACTTTCTTCTCTCATCTCGTTGTCCTCCTACATCAAACATACTGCAAAAAGGAAGAACATGGAACATTGTCAGAAGCAAATAAAACCGCCACTATTCAAGAATACATGTGTTGTGTTCAGAAAAATCTGTGCTGTACATAACAACCAATCAGAATAGAGCTACCATTTGGTAAGCGGAGATTAGGAGATAAAACAATACCTCACAAGGGTTGCTGTGGACATTACATCTTCTGCTATGCCTGTGATATCCTCTGCTCTCTCATCTCCCATGAAAACCTCTGTTACACATATTGCTAACAAAATTCCCTCAATAGCTCTTTTTTATTATAGGGACATTTATTTAATGTGCATTTACAGTAAAATGTCTGAAAATGGTTGCACAATGCCTGGAACTGTCGTAAGGATTGTGATGAGTTTATTGAGTTTCAGTAATTACTACAACACATACAGTCAATCTGAGTTGTTTCAATTGATTTTTTTTCTAGTTTTGGAAAAAGTAGCCAAACACTTTTAAGAAGTGTGTCAAAGCTGAGACCTAATCACACCTAACCTCACTTACTTCCTGTTGTGTCTGTGGCGCAGGAAGTGAGGGGACAAAGACAGCAATAAAAACTTGGTCAAAGAAGCTCCAGGCTAACAAGAACTAACTTTAAAGTTCCCCAATACAATATACAGAAATCTTACTGTGTGAATCAATGGCAAAAAGCTTACTTACTGGAAATTTACTTTGTCTACTTGAAATCGCGTTTCAAAAATCCCTGATGTCAAAACTCTGCATCTTAATAAGTCCTGTAAGTAAAAAAATGGTCAGACGAGCATGAGATATTACAGAATCATACAAAAATGAGTGTCTTGCCACTAAAACGCCCTCTCCATATTTTTGGGTTCCTCATTGGTCCAGGCCTTGGACGGGAATGAAGACAAAATATGGAGTGTGAGTAGTCAACATAGGCGGCAAAGAAACCTTAATGCTGGGATATAGGATATTTGTTTCTTATTTACCGTATTGTTAAGCAAGAACTGGAACGCATGACATTAACATACTGAAATTAATAAAAGGGCCCCTAAATTATTAAAGCCCTTATTGTGCAAGCCATCTTTTACTATCCAGTTTTTAAGGCCATGAAAAAATTGTTTTCTAATGCAAATATTTACAGATAAAGTGACTATGACCATTAAAGTACAGTGGAAGCTTACCTGATCTGTTGGTGTGTAATCGTTTTGTCTGACGTGCTCGATTCTATCTAGAAAGCTGAAAATAGAAGAAAAATCAGTCAGTATATAAATGGCATCATTATTTATAGCAAGCAATTTGTATAGTGTATCACTTAGTATAGGGCAGGGGTCTGCAACCTGCGGCTCTTCAGCCTCCTTGTTGTGGCTCCCTTCGGCTGCCGCGGGGAGATCTCTGATGGGGGATCCCCTTCCTCCCAAGACACTGCAGAGGAGGGGGATTCCCTATCCGGTGTTCTAATGAAAAAAATCTACCAGTGAAATAAATCTACCACGGGGCGTGTACAAATGGGTGTGTACAATGACATCCCCCTCCTTTGAACCCCAATTCCTCTGGAACAGGAAGGGGGTACAGGTGAACAAAATTAGAGGTGCAAGTGGGGGACACCTGTGGCTAACACCTCCTAAAAACTCCACCCATCAAAAAACCCCTACCCTGTTACACATTGTTGGAGGCTTCTAGCACCTAAACCCCAATTTATCTGGAAACTGGGGTACAGGTGAAAAAATTTTGAGGTGCAAGTACGGGACACCTGTGGCTAACACCTCCTAAAAATTCATAAAAACTCTGCCTATCAAAAAAATCTACCCTGTTACACATTGCTGGAAGCATCTAGCATCTGAACCCCAATTTCTCTGGAACGGGGGGGAGGCGGTACAGGTGACCAAAATAGAGGAGCAAGTGGGGGACACTTATGGCTAACACCACCTACAATTGAATCGCTAAGGCATCGTCAGAAAATAAAGAACTCTGCCCATCAAAATATTCTACCCTGTTACACATTGCTGGAAGCTTCTAGCACCTGAACCCCAATTACTCAAGATTGGGGGGTACAGGTGAACAAAATTAAAGCTGCAAATGAGGGACACCTGTGGCTAACACCCCTTAAAATTTCATCGCTAAGGCATCGTCAGAACATAAAGAACTCTAACATAACATAACAGACATAACAGGATGATACATTAGAAGCTGGAGGCTTCTAGGGGCATAGTTCAGTGTTTCATTTATTTCAAAGTAGGCCTACACATGCACACTTGTTGTAACAGGTAAAATTAAAAAAATATTAAAACTTTTAAAAGTTTATAAACTGTGTTATGTTTTGTGGCTCCAGACTATTTTTCTTTAGTGGAAGAGGAGGCAAAATGGCTCTTTTGATAGTAAAGGTTGCTGACCCCTGGTATAGGGGGTTTGAGGTTTATTTTTACTGCCATAGATAACCACTAGATGGCAGCAGATCATTTCTGTACCATTTGCAGCCAGCTTACCCTGCAGCATGACAAGGCTATACCTTCACCAGGCACCTATAAAGTAAGGCCAACTCTCAGAGAACCTATAAACCCCATGGGAAGACACTGTGCACAAGGCTAATTAACAATTGGGGAAACGATTATCTACACAAACATATCAGAACATACATTTCTCATTTAGATGACCAGAGGTGACGCTTTGTTAGTGTTGCCATCCTTGCTCAAGGTAAGCTCTTGAAATCTGCACTATGGCCTTGTTTTACTACGTGATAATAAAACATGGCAGGCTTTCAACCAGAGAAATATAGTGAATTATTAATGCACTTTGTTTTAAATCTCTTTATAGTCCCCTATCGCATGTTATGATTTATGACAAATTTGTGTTTGGAAACTTTGCTTGTTTATAGATCGTGAAAAGAAGCACAAGCATGGTGTAGCACCACAAAGCAGGAGATCACAACTATGCATAAAGTAAATATGTCTATATAAAAACAAACTACACAGAAAACAGAAAAGTGATAAGATTACAAATGTATGTAAAAAAAAACAAACAAATCTAGTCTTAATAGCAGCCTGCTCTGAGTTTTGCAAGCAATAGCTGGGTTTTTAGTTTGGCAGCTGAGGAACCACCAAATATTTGTACATCACAACCACAGGAATAAGGGGGGATCATTCAGAGAACTGAACAGAATGTAAACAAGCTGTATCTACAGCTAAGGGTTCTCAGATCTTCAGGTTATTTCATTCACAGGTCAAGGCAAGAAATATTCCAAATCTACCTGGTGACAAAATGCTACGCCTAAAAGATTTATGTGGGAAACTGTTAAATCTGGTTTGGATTCATACACATGTGTCACAGTATCTAAATATTGACACAAAAAAACCTTAAACAGTGGAATAGCAGCAACAGTGACATAACCGGAGGAAACGGAAACAATGAAGGGGGCTCATTAATTATATCAAGTCTGAGAACTGTCCGACTTCTCTGTAATTTACTGCCGTCTTCCTGGCCTCATGTCAGATATTGTAATACACACTGGTATGCACCTTACAAAAGGGATCTGGTCCATCAATCTGTATTTATAAAGAACCACCATCGGGCGATCACAGGGCACTTGCTCCTGTGTGCTGTACAGGTGTAACAGACAACAAAAACTAAAATATTTTCATGGAAGACATTCTTATTGGTCCATATTGTCTCCATAGTTTGGATGAAAGTGCCAGTGCCTGGCATCCATGTCCAATGTGTGCGTGTTAACAGAACTTTTTACTGAGGATTAGAATCACCTGGGTTTGTCACCACATATGGGAAGGAAAGAGAAAGTGAACTACCTTTTATATTTGTCTCCACTTCAAAAATATGAAAAGGCTATATTTCCACCACCCATGAAAAATGGATGGATCTGACATTAAAAGGGATATTCCACACTTATCCACTTGAGCTGAGTGGCATAAAAGGGCAGGGAACACCATCTCTACCATATCAATATAATGTCCCAAATTCCAGAGATTACACCAAAATAACAAGAGGAAAGATTTCATAACACAAACCTCCTCTAAATTCAGAGGGTAGGTCATGGGAGGACAATATGAATACTTTTTACATCTGTTTCATCACTATATTTCATCACTAATATTTGCCTATATTATATTGTGGTTTTTCCATGTGTCACACCTACAAATATAATCCTAATTGTCATTAATATCCCCCACACGTACAATTACTATAAGGTCATACAAGTCCCACTATAGGTGTCATCGAGGTTCTTACATCCACTTACTAAATATTAGCCAATACCATAAATGTCATTTAATTGACACTTATCCAACAGGCAGCCTTTCCCTGAATATATTATCAGCAAAAGGTTCATCACCTCTGGATCTGAGCATCTTGCAGTATTTTGGCTAGTCTGATCAATGAAAGCTTTGCTATCGTCACAAGAGTGTGCAGCTTAACTGTTTTTTATATTTATGGATATTGCTTCAGTTCAGAGCACCTATTTTCTCTATACAGATATGTGGATGACAGATGACAAAATGTGGATTGTAGTACATGTGCTTAACCTATGCTTTGCTAGAATGAACACAGAATTGTCCAGTTCTGAGCACTTTCAGGTTTAGAACTCTTGGTTTCCAGTCAGTGATGGCCAAGGCAGAAGCTGATAATACTTGTGGGAGGGGAGCTGCTTCTCCTTTGACTGTTCAGTCACAGGCTCGGAAAGGAAAGACCCGTCGGGTTCCCTATCAGGTCTACTGTCCAACCCGACAAGGCTGTGCTATGTGGCCAAGTTTTGTAAAGCTCAGAATTTGTTAGACAAATACAAAATCTGACAAACCAAACGGCTTCCTTACATGGGATTCATCCATCTATTTACCTGGACTTTACCTTTTTAAAACGACATGCTAAAAAAGTAGGTAATCATTTAAAGATAAAAATTTGCCAGTTTTCTGAACCACAGCCAATAGATAAATTACATGTTTGACGCAATGATAATTATAGTTTAGGAAGTTTCTCTACTAAGTGCGTTGCTGCTATAAAATATAACAAATCTGCAACTGTGCTGGGAAGCTCGTGGATTTACAGTGCCCGAGTCTCACCTAACTAAAGATCTTTGTAATCCACACAGCTGTTGAATGACTGTAAGAGTTTAACATTCCTACCCTGGTATAAAATTAGCAGCATGCAGTTTTCCAAGACAGGGATATCTTGATGACAGTTATAAAAAGCAGATTTAGTGCAGGGAGGCTGGAAATGATAAATGTATATATACATGCACAGACACAGACAAGAAGGCCAAGAGCGCTAAAAATAACATCAGCTGCATATCCTCCCAAAAAGTGCCCTGCATAAACATAGCTGTGCAAACTCATGTACCTGCACTACATCTCATCGCACTTGTATAAATAGGACCCTGTTACACTGTTACATTAAGCAGAGTGCTCAGAAGTCCTCTACCTATCACTACAGCCGTGTACATGTATGTATGTATATATATATATATATATATATATATATATATATATATATACACACACACACACATACACACATTCACACACACACACACATGTATACATACACACACACATCAGCCAAAACATTCGTAGCTGAAGGGGGTTAATATGTCAGGTCCAATCCCACAAAAACAACCTCTGTAGTAGCTCAAAGTGCTGAGAAGCATTTTGCTTGCCATGAGGGAAACACACAGTGCGATGCAGCTTGAGGATATATAGTAACAGAGCCGTGTGAGAGCTCATGCTGGCCCCTATCCAGTGCCAAATATACCTACAATGAGCATACAAGTGTCACAAATAGACCATGGAGTCATGGGGAGAGAAAGCAGCCTGGTCTGGTGAATTGGTTGTTTTAGATCACATGGGTGGTCGGGTGTTAACCTGGGGAAGAGTTGTTTTTATCTAGTATTTATATAGCACCAACATATTTACATAGCGCTTTACAAACTCCATAATAATGTCACTAGCTGAGGGCTCACAATCTAATGTCCCTACCATAGTCATGTGTCATTAATACAGTCTAAGGTCAATTTTGGGGGGCAGCTAAGTAACCTAACTGCATGTTTTTGGAATGTGAGAGGAAACCAGAGTACCCGGGGGTAACCTTTGCAAAACAATGAATGAATGAAGAAAAGCCAATGGATGCAGTGCCACTTAAAGGATCTGCTGCAAACTTGCAGCATGTCAGATGCTAAAGTACAACCATGGATCAGAGGATGGATCAGAGCTGTTTCAGAAGGCCAAAGAAGACATAAAATATTATGTAGGTGGCTTCAACGTTTTGTTGTATAGATTTTTTTTTTAAACACACATCTCCATGAGTGATATTCTATTGTCAGAATAGTCTTGTCACATCATATGCACATTATATGCACCTGTAGAAGATTGGGTGCACTAAGTTGGAAGGCAGGAGAGGTATTTATTTTGTTCTTTGTTCAGTTGCAAATGTTTGCAGGATTTTGGAAGTTTTATGGTAAAATCCACTTATCTTACTACTTCCTGTTTGCACAAATAGAACTACACATGCTCACCAATTAAAATTTACATGTATACTTACTTTCCTAAAAACAATATGTCAATCACATTCAGATGCCTATGTTTTATACATATACAGGCTTTCACACTAAACACACACCCTAAGGGCTATGCACCACTATTAGAAACATATACAGTTGTGTTCAGAAAAAGAGCAGGGTGTTTAAAAAAGTAAATAAACCATAAAATCCTTATATTAGATTTTATTTCCATACAAACATGTATATACCTATGAAGTTTTGTGGCAGCATAAAACATATAGTGAACATATGCAGATAATCCACTAGGGGGCAATAGGGAGTCAAAGATAACTGCAAGCAGGAAATAGGAACAAGCTGCTGTATAACCCAAAAGCAACACACATCAAATTGGAGGGAGAGATAGGGCGATACTTGTGTACAATCACATAAGATATTTCCATTTTACACTTTATCCACCACCATTTAGAAATAGTGTGCTAAAGTAGGTTTTACCAAAATACAAGGAGGTAAGATTACTCGAGTACAGAGAGGGCTACTTGCAACCATCATGAAGTATTAGGGGTTACATTTGTTAATGTATTATTTTCAAGCTATAAACCCTTTACTAAGGTACGGTATACGTATGTAAGATTTTGAATCATTCTCTGTATTTACAGAGTATTTTTATCTAATCATTTGCTCAAGAATTGTCACCCAAACTTAAAGGGGCAATACACAGATAATTGAGAGCGGGGTACAGCAACCTTTTCTATATTACGTGTCAATTTACAAGAAATAGACAACAGACATGCCACCCAACAGTCCTGTGCCATGCACCTTTATTCGTACGCTTTCAGACCTCAGATCACCTCCAATTTCTGCGCTTGCAGATACCAAATTCATGTACTTGTAGACCTCAGATCAGCCCAAATTGCAGAGCTAAGGTCATTCATAGATACATTGGAGAGAAAGTGATCTCCCTAGGACTGAACAAAAAAAAACTATCACATGTACGGAGTGGTGAGCTGCAATGAATGACATTTTGTACACCCACTTTAAATACTTTTTTTATACAAATCAATAATACACATATGTACCGAGTGTAACTCAAGCAAAAGTTAATATGAGGCCAGTAGAGGATCACAAGCATACTTGTAATACACTAAACCAGCACATTCCCAAAATTCCTTGATTTCCAGTCTGCTGGGATCACAATCTTGGATCCAGGTTAAAAGTCTAAATCCCTCATCCTGATGTACCTTCTAGTCTCTTTTAGACTTCCATATTTCTCTCACACATTCCATTTCTATTTCCAGCCCATTCTTTCTATCTTGTAGCAGCCTCCTTTTTGGAATCTTTTTCTGCAAATTTTTCTCTAATGAAGGAAGAAGGAAGTTAGGTGATGCCTACAGTCTCATACAGACAGCATGGAGCCCCTTGAGCCAGAAAGCAGTGGGGCCATTTTTCTGCTTGTACCTTTGGCGATTGAATAGACCTACCAAAAGCTGAGTTTTAGAAATCATCACATTTAAGAGTCTATTTTATATAGAGTGGGTTAGTGGTTAGAGCCACTGCCAGCTTTCTCTCCTGGAATTATTTGCCCGTAATGATCATTACCATTAGGACACCAATTATTGACCAACAAGTATTTTCTGTACTTGTACCAAATTTTCTCAACCTGATAAAAGAAAACCAATGCAGCTACCATATGGAAAATTTGCTGTGGGATACATGGCCTTCAGTGACATCCCTGAAGAGCTGACGATCAATATAAATTTGCTCTGCTTTAATATTTTACAAGGTAAATTTTAAATAAACCTGACCCAAGTTTAGATTCACTTGAGTTTGTTTTTCACTCAACCTGACTTGAGTTTAGTTTAAAGATTAAACATTTCATGTATATGTCCTCAGCTGTGTATTCAGTGGTTTTCAAGGTGTTCAGCTTTACCAGAGGCTGACAGATAAAAGTGAAATGCAGTGGTACCTTGATATAAGTCCACTTTGGAATAAGTCCAACTTGGTATAAGTCCTGTTTGGACAAGAAAAGTTTTGCTTGGTATACAACCTTTGTGCTAGAACTTGTATGGGTCAAAACGAGTCATAACACCGCGCGTTACCCTTATGTACCTCTCCCAAGACAAAGCCACGACTGCCCACGAGCGTCAGTACGCCAGTTGCTACCATTCAGTGAACAACCCGCGCTATAATTCTCTGTGAATTACTTACCATCTCCTCCCTTCTCAGCACCAAACCTAGTAGGCACTGGACTCTTACTCAGCAAGGTAAAGGGAGGTTAAATTTTCATTTATATCATCTAATTGCTTTTGTATTTATGTATTTTAGTATTAAGCAGTTTTTAAAATATTTTATACAGCCCCATCAATGTATAATATGCCAATAACAACAGGATTTTATTTTTCATGGGAATGGATTAATCATTTTCCTTTTATTTTTTATGGGAAAAATTTGTCCTGTTTGGTATAAGTCCAAGGATCTGGAACGGATTAGAGACTTATACCAAGGTACCACTGTACATGTAAAACACATAAGTACTTGTAGAAAACTCACACAACTTCTGCAGAGATTCCCCTTTTATAACCCCTCACAGCTGCTCATAACAATGTTGGCGAGACATAACATTCTTGTCTGCTAGGCCTGAGCTCTGAACAAGCAGGTAGAGCAAAATGCTGTACACTCCAAACTACTGACTATTACCACTAAAGGTTTCTCATTTTCTGGTTTGAACAATGCTGTGGTTTTAAGATAACGCAATCCTAGCACTGCATATTCTAGAATACAAGCTGCCAAATAAATAAAAAAGTATTACTTAAGATGATCGTAAAACTGATGACTTTTTAACTAACACATAGAGATTATGGCGTTTTTAAGCACAGTACAGAATGTATCATCACATTTGACCAACATCCTGGAAATTGTGTCCTTTTCAGAACTTCTGTGTATTGCAATCATAAACTGCACTGAGCCCTGATGCTGAAACTGTCTGCACAGACATATGGCAGGATCAAATCTGAATTCTGCAGTACACAGGATGGAAATTTCTACAGCAAGAATGTATAATCCTTTTTTTTTTTTTTTTTTTTTTTTTAATACTGCTTGTTCTTTGACTTTTCTGGTGTGTCCAGAGTTAGCCAGAGAACTAGCATTTTCATTAGGTCAGAAGAGGCAGCCTCCATGTTTCCCGTCAAATCTGCAATCTTAAATGTGCAAAATGAGGTCACAAATAAGCTTTTTTTCATTTATGCTGCTGTAGCCACAGTTTGACACCATTATAAATTAATTTAAATCAGAAATCTGCATGAAGCTAAGAGCTCAGAATTGACCTGTCCCTAGAACACAGCAGAAATATAGCTTAATACAGCCCGATTCATGTTGCAGGTAATATAACTCTGTAAAACAACTTTTTTTCATTGACTTTTTATCATCAGTGAACTGGCGCACTTTGGACTAATCTTTTCATTGGAAAAAATTGCCTAAAACACATAAAAAGTAAATGGAAAAAGAAGAAAATGAAAATGATGGTTTGTCTTGTTGGAGCCAGCTATTGTTCTCCCAGAGCCTTTAGAAATAAAATTAAACATCTGGTTGCTGTATACAGACTAGGCACAAACTCTAGATATCTTATACTAAACAAAAAAAAAAATGGGGTATGTAAAAGAAAAAAAAAAAGAAAAAGCCAAGAAGTTGACCATACTAACCAATCACATTCACTGGTTTTATTTTCCTGGAAAATTAAAAAGGAATTTTAACTGGTCACAATAAGCATTGCATTCGTTTTCCTTATTCACATTTGTTAAAATAAGCCCCTTTACCCCCGATAATAGTTTATAGAAATAATGATATATTATCAGCTGTGAGCATAGTCTCCTTCTGGTATAGCCTATGTACACGATTGCTAGCCAGCTATGCTAGTAGAAGTATTAAATAACTGTGTGTGATCACATGCAGCTTTTCTACCTACAGCTGTTTCCTTTCTTGCAATAATATGTTATGCAACTAGAGGGACCTTGAGTATCGATTTCCACTTTGAACGTCCTAGAACCACTAAAGTGCTTGGCTTTATATTTGTATTGTCTCTTGGTGACAATTTAAGGAGTTTTTTTTCCTTTGGAGTTTTCCCATTTTTTAAATGCACGTTAAGGATATCTGACATGAAGCATAACAAAAATAAGTTGTTCAACATAATCATAAAGACCAAGAGTAATATCAGCTCTCAGAAAATGTTATAAGCATGTATATTGTATATCTTGTCTGCAAGCAATTGAAGCTCTGCAATGCAATGTGCTATTCATTCTGAACAGCATCCTAACATAAGTTTCTATTAGCAGGCAATGCAATGAAAAGAAAAGGACAGATACAAGTTGTGGTGTATAAAACAATTTCAAAACGTGGTAGAGATAGGCTTTAAACAGGTCTTTGAGTTAGAGAAGGCTGAAAGATTATTTGTATTATTTGTATAAATTGTAAACACTGGGGTTGCTTTCCTACAGGAGTTTAAGCAAAGTGAATTATCGCTAGGTTTAGCATTTAGTGTAGTGATTGAGGTGACATTTTTTTCCTTTAGCTATCCAGTTGTACAACCCAAAATCATGTTTTTTTTTTTTAATCTGTTTCACATTTACCAAACTAAGTGATTTATCCCTTGCACATCATAATTTACTTTGCCACGTGAACAGACTAAAGTTCCTTTAGTTAATCAATTCTGCTTTTATGCAGCCATTACTACTCTTTTTATGTATGAAATTTAGCATATAGTATTCTACTCATAGTATTATACTTGTCTAAGTAAAATATCTTCCTGAAGATAAGTGTCAAAAGACCCTTGTATACACCCACAATAGAAACTACCTTTGGTGTGTAACAAAACGAAAAAAGAAAAGTGAATAATCTATGAAGTATCTTTACTGTGTTGTTGGACACGTACAAACATTGCTCTTTTACAAAGAGCAGGCCCTATCCAAATTCAGTAATTGAAGGAAGTACTTTGGAGATGTAAATGTATTAAACCTCATTACAGGGAAGTCTAGAGGTCACATCTAACACAAATTTCACATTGTCATGTCCTCATAATATGTACGTTTTCTATGCCAATGTTATCTTACGCTGTAAAACATCCAAAGTTCAGTCTTCTATTACATCTTTATTATATATAGTTTTATTTTATTAAGGTTTTTGAACCTGTATTTGGGAGTTATGGAGATTTGTCACCTTTATATCTGGAATTAACCAAATCTTTTGTCATTGTACAAAACGCCATGTTTGTATTATTAGCTTTTATAAGCAACAAAAACACAAAGCACAATGGTGCTTTTTTTTGGTAATATTGTCTACAAAAGGTAATATTCTAGGACATCTAATAAACACTAAGGGACAAAAATAAAATAGTGTTTCAGTAGAAAAAAACTAAACGTTTATTATTGGTCTAGTTTACAATACTAAAATGATGGTTTTGGTGCAAAGCATTTCAAAGTTATCCACTAGTACCAAAAATATTAAAATCCCCCCCACCCCCCCTTCAAAAAGTAAAAATATCAGAAAAATTATTAAATAAAAAATAAAGCCTAGTATGAGCAAATAAGCATGTGGGTTGGTAGCGTTTACTGCTTAGAAAATGAGAAGGAAGTGACAAGTTCTCTCATGTAGATTTAAGTTACTTGTTGAGACTTAACATACTGTATCTCCTAAGTGTTGCCATAGACTTGAATGTGAAGCCCTTACTAAAAGCCTGCTAAACAATTCTTTTAAAATTCTGGAATGGTTTGTGAGAAAGGCTTCTTATACCCCTCTAGTTCCTGGGCAAGACAATTACAATGCTAGAATACCAGCCCACCTGTAGCCACTAAAGATTGAAATTGGTAACCACACAGCAAGTTGCAATTTGACTGTCTGTCTGAACAAGGGCCCTTACTTAAAAAAAAAAAAAAAATATTTCTTCTGGTTTAAGTGCAACACCCTTTTTGTTTTTTGCAGCAGCGACCCTTTGGGAGCGCAGAGCATCCTAGGATACCTACGTCATGCATCCTGGGAGGCTCCTGGCTGCTCCTTCTGCGCATACCATCTCAGGAGAAAAAAAATGCCGATCTTACGCATGCGCAGTGAGATCAGCACTTTTTCCTCCATCCATGTCACCCAATCTAACGGAGTTAGAGATCTGGTTTCATGTGAAGAACAACGCGGAAGAAGAAAGAAGAAGATGGCGGCTTTAATTGGCTTCACTGTGTTTCACTTTAATTGGCTGTACATTGTGGCATCTTACATTGTGCATGCATGCGTGTGCGTGTCGACAGGGGCCACATTTTAGGCCCTCTATCATTTTCAGGCTGAACAATAATGATTTAATGTGTTGTGAACATGATAGGCCACCACATTTGAGCTGCACACCAATTTATTATAAAAAAAAGGGATCACACAAAGTGATTGTTCCTAAACTTCAATTTCTCACTAATTCGGCTGTACAACCGAGGATGATTTAAGCCAATTCGCTGGCTGTGATTTGTGGAGTGCAGATTTATTTGTGTGGATTTACAAAGCTGATTTTGGGGCCGCTCTTCAGGCACTTATGGCTCTTTTTCTGTTACTGACCTTTTGTTTACTGCATATTGCTGGGATACTCACTTTTGATTCAGTCTGACACACGTGACCCACAGCCAGTTTCTGCTCTGCAGTGCTGCTAAAAATAGCTGCCGTTTGCCTTGGCTCCACATCCAGTTTAGAGAGGCTTAGCACAGAAAAAAGGCCGCACCGAGTGGGGGAGCGACAAAGGGCCGTCTGCAGCCAGCAATGACAACCTGAACATCTGACTAATTTCACTTTACCTGCAGTTGTGACATGTTTACCTTTTAACCAATTCATTCCCACATGACGATTAGCATATTTCTATTTCCTTCCTACCTATAAATTGTATGGATGTCTTACAATTTATTTGTTATTGTTTTTTCATTACATTGGTTAGTAGGAAGTGACAATTAAGGTGACACAGAATAAAGGTAGCATTTATTCATGTGTTGGTTTGTCTGTTGTAAATGTAAGGTTTTATTTAGTAAGGCAAAGAACAATGTACAAGGAAAAATCTGAATGAGTCTGTTTTGTGATGCCTAGTTGATTTCTAAACTAATAAAATTGAGTATTTCAACAGCCAACCATTTTTTTGGTTCAATGATATGTGATCAATGATATTTGTAAATAATAATTGAAAGAGTTGTGTGTACAAAAGATTTATCAAATCTGATCAATGTTCCAATCACCTTAAAAAAGAAAAACAATTGCAAGGGCAAAATTTCATACAGGTATGTGATTTGTTTGGAGTCTTCCAAATAATTACTGATTGGAAAAATCAGTCCTGAATTAGATTCTGCTGTATGAAAGTCTGAATGCAAAACCATTGGGATAACAGGTGCTAGAAATTTTTACTTTAAAGATAAATAGGTCAGGATGAGAAATATAACTTACTTTAATGTACCTTTCCACCACCCCCCATAATAGTATATCTCTATGACATGATGATATATATAACAATGTCTAATTCAGGGGACCTCAAGTACAGCCCTAACATCAGAAAAGTGGTGCACATAAAGTTCAGTATATGTAATGATATAGAATATGGTCAGATAATAACAGTATGCAAGGTAAGATTTTTACTGCAGGCGCGTTACAGATGTGGTTGAAAACTGGGGATATGCCGTAGTTGTAAAGGTGTTTGGTGTAACTTTTAAAGGCAGGTCTGGTTTCTGGAACAAACTAGTGAAAGCGTGACCTAACGTGACCATTTCAGTCTGGGAAAGTTAAGACAAGTGTAAACAGTGACACTAGTGCCTGCTCTCCAATTTTAGATACACACACACCTCAGCAAACTTTCACACACACAGTTTAAAATAAACTGATATACTAAACAAATACTACAATGTTTGAAAACCGAACTTAAAAAATAGATACACAGATATGTGGTTATAATGAGAACCATGACAAATACCTCCACCCATTCTTCTGTAGTAATCTACATGTTGGAGCTTACACAGGATTCATTTATTCCTCTTCCTCATCAAGTCTGATCCATGCGTTCTAGGATGGTATGTTTTCTATATATCCTCCAGGACCAGGTATATGCAGATGGGCTCTGACAGCAGCAGGAGAGCAAGGGAAAGGTATGAGTAGGTGTGGGTTTTTTTCTGACAAGAGAACCTGTCATTTTCCTCTGATGGCTCTTTTAAGTGGTTAAGAATGCTGCTCAACTATTTGCATAAACTTGAGATGTCAAATGTTTACTAGCTGAAATCAGAAAATACTTCTATTACGTCTTCTTTTACAAGCACTCTGGAAAAAATCTGAGTTACAATAAGCTGAACAGCCTGCATCCCAATAGACTAGGTACAGCCTTAGCAAGTATCTAACCCAGTGTTTCTTAACCAGGGTTCCTCTAGAGGTCGCAAGGGGTTCCTTGAGCAGTTTTTGCCTACGGCTGAAAATTTATGCAAATATACTTGTAGCTATGTGTAAATGAATAAGAAAAGCACATTGACAAATAGTAAGCCCACTCCAATACCACAAGACCACAAAAAAGCCGCAATCCCACTTAATATTGTCTGTTTGTGTTAGCAAGATGGAGCAGACACTCAAACTGACCAGCATGGGCACCTCTGCAGCAGTGAATCAGTAGTCCCCCCAACACAGCAGCGGTATTGTCATGGGACTTGGACATCCGGTAGCCAGTGAAAAACCTAGCACTTAATAACATGCCTCCTAAACTAAACCCCATTAGCACAAACGTTTAAGGTGGAGGTCTCCCTGCCTTACAATTGTGGAAGTAATTTTTACACTGAATAAAACATTGCTGAAAGCAGACATGTCCAACCCAAAATACTGTGGTCATAATCAATGATAATTAAACCATCTATAACACAGTATTTCTACTAATTAGCGATACCACAAAGCTGAGCAAATCATTTCAGGACACCTTCACATATTCCAATGGATTGCTGACAGTGTAAGTATGCAGCAAGGGCTACTAGCACAAATCTAACCAAAGCACCATCTAATTTGGGTTTGTGGTGGCTGGGGAAATCACACTAAAGAATAAACATAGGATACACAGAGACAGTGGTGAATATCGCACTACATTGTTATTACAGAAGACACTACGTAGCCACTTTTTCTTCCAGCTTTGAATAGAAAAGCCTTGGTATTAAATACAGTTTAAAAGTTTTTTACAATAATTTTTCTTGATTGATGAGGGGGTAGAACCCCTGTATGTACCCCATGTACCTGCACAACAAAGACACAAAAACAAAAGAGCCAAAGTTTGCAATTGTTTTGTCTGCCAGTGCAAGCGGATTTATAATGGATAACAAGTGTTAGTAAATAAACTAGGAAGCTATGGAAAAAGTTTTAGGTTTGCTCAGAGTTCAGTCTTAACACAATAGAGCAGGTTGTTCCAAGTCTCAGAGTTCTCATCTCAGCCACAACTGATAGCTGTAGGTGGCTGAGCTGTGAAGGCCATAGAAAGATCAGTGCCTTTAGTCCCTGCATTGACATGCCCCTGCATCTGATTAGCCGCTGCTTACAAAGACTGGCAGATGTTTTGGACTACTCATTATGCAGTCCCTGTATTTTTATCACAGGTGGTAAGAAGAGGACTTGCAAAGGATAGGGTAAGGTAATTGGCAAGTTACCAAGGGACACTACACAGGTGGAGGAGAGGGAGATTGGAGGGTACTTTAAGGTGCTGAGTAGAGCTCAGATTCAACTATTACCGTGAAAGTAAAGAACTGAAATACTTTCAAAAAGTACATTTTGGTTAGAATGTAAGGATTAAACATGTTTTACAAATGTGTCAGGATTTTATTATAATATTACATTAGGACCCATTTTATCATATTACATGGACTCTTAAAACCACGTGGCTAGTGCATTAATTCTATGTGCCCAGGCACAACAAAACCACACCGCAGGTCAACACATTTGCATGCATTACACTTGCTTTTTGGTGTTCTTCCTTAAGATAAAAAAGCAGCTGTGCAGCCAGAAGCTATAGGTTGCTTCTAGGAATCATGCCACAAGCCCACCAAAACTGCAGCACAAAACATGTACAAAATGGTTCCCAGCCACACCCATTAGGTTGAATAGGAGTGATTAAAAGTGCGGTAAACTAATGCAGTTTACTGCAAGTCTGAAAGAGGCCTTGGTTTTCCAATTTAATTTCAGGGGCAATAGAAATGTGCAGTAAAGACACCATTCTGTAGACCCTATTCACTACAGGAATGATATTGTTGCAGCAAGCAAAACCTACGGCTTCCTGTTATAAGATTGAGTTTCTTTTAAAATTCTGCTTTCTTTTCCAAAATAGGTGTAAAAAGTAGACTTGGTCCTTGTGCAATGAGAAAAGAGGTAAATATCCAAGTTTACTATATGACAAACCTGTGACAATCCTTTCCCCTTTGCTTCCCTTATATTCATGTCCAGGTATAGTCATCCTTCACAAGTCATATGCATAAGAACATGAGTCTGCAATAGTAAGCAAGCCAAGCTGCGATATCCAACAGTCCTGTTTTGTCATGTACTTCCTAACCAGATCCAGCTCTGCAGAGCAGAAGGAAGCCTGCTTGCTGAGAACACAGTCATTTCTTTCATCCGCTGTATTCTCAAGGAGATCCGGTGGAATGAATGATTAGCTGCTCGGCACAGAAAAGGTTAACCTAGTTTCCTTGTATTCAACCCTGTGTTTGTGTGGATCTTCATCTGAAACAGTGCTTTCTCTGTTAGTTATATAGAGCTATATTTAGTGCTAATCACTCATCATAGCTACATGACATCCCTTTCCTTTACCAGAGTGTATCAACAGAAACCCACACTGCTCTGATAAAAAGGTATGAGCTCTACTAGATTAGTTACTCAGTTCTCCCTTTTATCTTAAACTCTTTACAGACCAAAGTGACAACTAGTGCTATAGATTCTATCCCACCTCATGTGAGACAGTAATATCAACATGCAGCGGAATGGGCCATTATGTCAGAATGGTGCAACAAGTCTTTTGTCACGGCGGATGCCGCAGAACAAGAATCTGGGGAACATACATGACATTCAAGGTTGTAATAAACCGTTTTTTAATTAGGCTAATTTCTGTGAAGCTGCCCACAGGTACCATATCATCCTCTACCATGGATAGGATAGGATGGGGTTCCTGGCAAAAAAGTCCAGATATATAAAAAAGCAGTATGAGCCCCACACAATGGGGGATAACAACACCAGTAGGTTGCACAGTGTGGAAGCTGCATGCTCTACAACCTGGTGTGGTGTTATGCAATTTTATTAAAATCCTGCTCAGTTAATTTTAGAAGTTAGATAACATGTAAAGCCTTTAGGAGGTGGTAGTATTCAAACCCCCAAAATATTTTGGATATCTTCTAATAATTTGTTTTTCAAAATCATTTTGAACACTACTTTTGTTTTTACATATTTGAGTTTATAGAACAAGAGGGTTTGCAAAACTTTAAAACAAATAAATGTTTGTTAAAAAAAATATTTTGCTTTGAAGAGAATAGGGAAGCTTTAGATCATAAAGTCAGGTTGTCGATTTTTGTCTGTTTCTACCTTGAGGTGCTTTCCTCTCACTTACTGACCTAGAGAGAAACATTCATTCCCTCACTACCTTTTTTGCGGTGACAAAATTTTAATCTTTTTGACAAGGGGCAGTGAATGAATCGCAATAGGGGGACAGAAAGCAAATGAATAAAGATGAATACATCCCTGATAGAGATTGTTTGCTGTGGATCCAACGGTACAACTATTATTTCAGATGGTATAACCACCACTTTACAAGCTCTGTAGCTAAATGATGGAAAGCACAGTTCTTGAAGGTGAGGGTTTTGAATAGCATTATATAGAAGCAACCTGTATGTAGGCCTTCTATAGTATTTCTGTTTGTGTTCCTTTTAGAAAATTTAATACAAGAAGCCCAAGTTACTAAATAAAGACTTAGGTTTGTAAACTCTCACAATGTTGCTAAAATACATGTTTTGGTCATTTTATGAGCTAGTGTTACAGATACATTCAAGATATTGTCTAGTTAAACAAATGCTGCCTTCAAACCACGTGAGGTCAGCCAACGGTGAATGCTGTTTTGCAATTTATCCAATACACAGGGTGCCTTGTCTTTGAGTCACCTCATGCAAAGACTTTGTTTTGTACTGTAAGTTTCAATGTTCTGTTAGCTTCTATGAGTGTTACATGGCCAGAACATGAAAAAGAAAAAAGACTGTTACCCATCGGTGTGCATTATGTCTGACAGTTCTTCCTTAAAGATTAAAAGGCAATACATATTCTTAAAAGAAACCTATCTATATTGAATGAAATGTGGGGTTACTTATGTCAACCTCTGGTAGAAATCTAGTATTTTTGGAAACAGTTATGCGGGGGCAGCCTCTATACCTCTCTCATGGCAGAGTTACTTGAAGAAACATGGTCAATTCTAGAACAGAAAATTGTTGCAGAAGTTTGTGAAATAGCAACAAAGTATAAATTGTCTTACAGGCATCAAGCCTAAAATTAATAAAGCTGGACACAATCATTACTGTTAAAAGCTTCTTCTGTGACAATCTCTGATTTAGTTTTACTTGCCAGACTTTTTCTGGATATACTGCATCAATGTGGCCACTAAAGGCCAAATACTGGACAGTGAGATGGTAATAAAAAAACAAAAAACAAAGTGTAACAAAGTGAAATTAAAACAGAGGGATAAAAACGTTTCTTTTTTTCTAACAGATAAGCAACCATCTACTAGTGAACAATGAGTAAAGCTCTCTTAGAATGTAAGTTCTTCTGGGCAGGATCCTCTCCTCCTCACTGTATCTGTCATTTGCAACCCCTTTTTAATGTACAGCGCTGCTTAATATGTTGGTGCTATATACAGTTTATTAATAATTAATACCAAAAACAACAACTCCAAACAGATATGGAAGATGACAGTATAATTAAATTCAGTTAGTTTGGGATTCCTTAAAAAAAAAGTCTAACACTGGGAGTTCTTTGTTTAGAAAGAGAAACAGAGAGAGCAAAATAATCAACTTTTTCAACATAGTGATGCTCCTTCATTATTGAATCGGGAAGGGGGTGTGTAAATGACTCTTTTACGGTCTTGTCATACGCTGGTGTATGTATTAGACCAGTCTATATTTTTCATCTGTAGTTTGAAGGGTGTACAGAACCCGGTCTGATGACAGAAGGAGGGAACAGAGTGATGATCTTATCAACATGCTGCTTGTCCTTCATTGGGCCTGATTTACAAAAGCTCTCCAAGGCTGGTGAGGATACACATTCATCAGTGAAGCTGGGTTATCCAGCAAACCTGGAATGGACTTCCTCAGAGACATTTGCCATTTGCTAGCAAATGTTTTGAATCGTGGACCAGATATATTCCAGGTTTGCTGGATCGCCCAGCTTCACTGATGAAAGTGTATCCTCTCCAGCCTTGGAGAGCTTTAATAAATCAGGCCCATTGTCTAGCCATAGTGCTAGTGTGGGTCTTAGACCTGGGAGCCAAGTTTTCTGTCAGGGAGAGCTGCCTGGATCACAACGATGGTCATAAAAACAAAACATGGCCTATTGAAGCTGACAAACTGATGTCATAGCCACAATTGTAATCCCAAAGT
Organism: Pyxicephalus adspersus; assembly: GCF_032062135.1. NCBI lineage: Eukaryota > Metazoa > Chordata > Amphibia > Anura > Pyxicephalidae > Pyxicephalus > Pyxicephalus adspersus. The sequence goes on along the minus strand of NC_092862.1, from coordinate 49,376,524 downwards.
AAAGCGCAGCCTTTTTATAAACAGAAGGAATAGAAATGCCTCACTTCCAATACAGTCCAATAAACAATGTTAATAACTCATTTTAATAATGTTTTTTTGAACTTTGAATTGCACTGATTAACAAGTTGTATATGTGCTATAAATTGTAAAAAGTATATTAAATTACTAAAGCACAGTGATGAGAAAATGAGGTTCAGGAAGTTCACAATTTTTATTATATCCCCAGCAAAGGGGAGAAAGGTGTCTTACAATAGTGAAAGCTATTTTGGTGACTTTTAGATTGTAAGCTCTTCTGGGCAAGGTCCTCTCCTCCTGTGTCACTGTCTGTCATTTGAAACCCCTATTTAATGTACAGGGCTGCGTAATATGTTGGCGGTATATAAAGACTGTTTATTATTAATAATAATAATAAAAATAAAAATTATAATATTAACAACAACTGTTGAATATACATTTTCTAGGCTATGTTTCCTCTACAAGTAGTACTAGTACAAGTGTCCACAATGGGGGCACAGACAACAATTAAATCTTAAAAATCCTAATCCTTCCCTAACTCTATCCAAACCAATTTATTTAACTTTGTGTACAGCGCTACCATAGTTCAACGAATTAGCTTTAAATGCCCATGACTGTGGCACCTCCTAAATGATGCACCAAGTCCAAGCATCAGCTTTTAATGGCAGTGGTTTTGGAGCATTTTTGAAAACACTGGCAATGGAAAGGGTTGCTATTATTATTAATATTACTACATAGTATTTATATAGCGCCATCATATTACACAGTATTTATATAGCGCCATCATATTACGCAGCACTGTACATAGTCCATAGTCGTGTCACTAACTGTCCCTCAAAGGAGCTCACAATCTATTGTCCCTATCATAGGGCATTAAGTCTAAGGGAGTTAGTCAATTGTTAGGGAGAAGCCAATTAACCGCACTGCATGTTTTTGGGATGTGGGAGGAAACCGGAGTACCCGGAGGAAACCCACGCAGACATGGGGAGAACCTGCAAACTCCATGCAGATAATGTCCTGGCTGGGGATTGAACCTGGGACCTAGCGCTGCAAAGGCCGGAGTGCTAACCCCTGAGCCACCGTGCTGCCCCGCTATAAACAGAAACAGCTATATTTTATATAAACAAACATTCTCGATTATATAAGATATTCATGAAGCTCAACACTCTAAATGTGCAACTTTGCAAACAAATCCATGAGTGTGCCTGCCCAGGAACCTTGCTGCTAAACTAATGGCTCAGTGCAAAACTCATTGTTTAATGTTTTACTGAGCATTTAAAACCTGACAGGAAAAAGCTGCACATTGTGATAACTGTCACTAAAATAAAAAGTCAGATCAGCAAGATCACAGCACCTGTGTTTTCATATGTGAGTATTACACTCCATCTTCTGTTCAAAAGCCAAGAACAATATTTTGCTTAATTCACCCAATTCAAGAGAGACCTCAAACTTTAACATGATGGTCTGATAACTACATAGTAGTTCCCATAAGACCGAGGTTCCCATAACCTACCCTAGAGAAGTTCATCTTGAACTAGGACTTTACAATGTTTTTTTTTTTTCAATGAGAAATCAAACCTACTTAACCATTTCACTAAACTTAGTGCCAACCCAGCTGACATCTTTACAACAATGTCATCATAAAATACCCGATTCTATAAATTGTCCTAATTATATATATATATAAATATATAAAAAATAAAGCAACCCTCAATAAACTATTACTGCAGCAATCTTCATCAAGCAAAGCAATCAAAACACACTCTTTATAACATGATGGAATATGAATGGTAAAATCTGTTGCCACATTAAAGAAACAGTAATTTACCTAATAAAACACCAAAAGACCAAGTACAGAATACGGCTTATAGTCTTTAAAAATGTAAAACTTATTAGAAACAGTTATCCCTACATGTTCTAAAGTACAGAATGACCCTCAGAATTAGATATTACAAATTCTGAGGCACAATAAAATTACAGATGATAATTATTAGGCATCTGCAATTTCTAGGAATACACACAATCTTCCTTGGACATTTTTTTTTAGGAATTCCGGGTTTTTTTTCATAATATATGACGTAAAGCAAAAGTTACTAATCAGTATGTGAACAGCTAGGTCCATTGACAACTGAAAACATGTGAGGACCATTGTCAGTCACAACTTACAGGCTTATCAGATCTTATCCAAATATGTCCCCGTTCCTGGTGACCAATATAGTGTCACCTGAACAAATGAGGCAGGTGAACTCGGGAGAAGGGGCAAAGGCTACATATGATCAAGACTGTAAAGTACTGACACTTGTCAGTAATGGTATATGTGCAATTAAAAAAAACATCTGTTTTCCTGTTATAGCCAGTTGCAAATATGGGGGTTTTATCTGAGGTATAAAAACATTTTTTTTCTTTGTATTTTCTAAAAACTATGGAGTGATGTGATTAAAATATTTAGAAATAACCCCTACTAGAGACTTGTATTGGGACAAACTTACTACAAGGGAAGGTCCAGCACGTTGTACCCTTTTGTCCCCATATATGTTCTTTCTTGGTACACTGTCACAACACTGGTGATGTAGTGAAGTTCTGTTTATGCCTTAAACTGTAGGGAAGTTCATTTGCTAGAGTTTGTATAACTTAATACATAACATGAAAGGCAGTAACTTTAATATAGATATATTTTGAAGAGGAAGAACTTGTAAAACATGTAACTTCACATATCAGTGCATGTAAAGCTGGCCATACACTGGAAAATTAAAAAAATATATTAAAATCTAGGACATGCTCAATCCATTTAAGTTGGGTGGGTTTTTTTTGGGAGAGCAGGGATTGGGGTGAAGTCGAAGAGTGACCAGCATTGAGGGGAAAACTTGTTTTATTCCATGCTGGCTCACCAAAATCAGAACATTCCTTTGCAGGAGGAAAAAAAAGAAAATGTGACACTATTGATTAGTTATAGGGCTAAACAGATTACCCTGCACCATTCTTTTTTTTAGACACTTACAAATACATACAGTTGTTTTTCAGGAACAGAGCCACACACATACATCAAGGAAAATTACACCAAAGTAATAACTCAGATATCTTACTATTGTGCGCAGTCAATGAGTTGATATTCGTTAGACCTCTCAAAGCAAGCCTTCACGCCGTCATCATCCCATAACATTTGTGCATGTTCAAAAAATTCCTGAAAATGTAAAGCAAAGTCAATTAGAAAACGTAATACAACTAAAATGTGTTGTCTGTATATGCACAATAATACATCATAGGATATTTCTTCATTAACAATCCTTTTTGGAACATATTGACAACCAGGATGTCCATGCTTAATACTCTTTCTTAGTTCATTTAAGTAACAAAGTACCGTATAACCAAATCTTTACATGTAAAAACATATTAAACTTTATCTTTATAATTGCTTTACCTTGAATACTTTTTTCAATTAAAAATATTATATATGTTACACATGTTAAGTGAAATTCAGCCAAAACATTTTTTTAGCTTTTATTTTGGATGTCAAGAGTACTACTCATACACAGCTATATGCGTTTGTACCCTTTGCTGGCAGTACCTGTGGACGTGGTTCAGGGCTATGAGAAGCGGAAACCAAGACGCAACCTCACCGCCAGTACGAACTAGAGCTTATAAACAAAGTGTAGATTTAAAAAAGAGGTAAATGTGACTGCTAATGTATTTTACTGATAACTATTTAAAATTAAAGGGATTGATACAGTGTAATATTGGTGAAAGTCACAGCTTTATAAATATGTTCACAAAGTCCACAAATATATATATATATATATATATATATATATATAATTTTGTCCTCATATACTATGCAATTCAACTTTGGAAACATGCCCACAGTGAGAAACTAATTAAAGTATTCCTCCATATCCCCCATCCATCTATAAAAGTTATTAACTGAACTAAACTGATATATCCCTCCACCCCATGCCCCTTATTCCTCTATGAAGACTATTACCTGAACTGAATTCAAATTTTTGTCAGAGGACAGTCAACTTCACATAAGTGCTCTGGTAAACATTTTAACAGAAATTCATTTTTATTGATACCAAAGACGCATAGCAATCCTTGCAAATGACATGACATTTTTTGAAATGGTTGAGAAGATGTGGAAAGGCCTTGCACATGAACCTGACCCTCAGTGGTATAAAGAGTTAAAAAACAAATGCACCCCCCTCTGTTTTCAAGCTGATGAGTTTCACCTCCTTACATAATTGTTCAGCTGAATATTTGGCTTAATGTTTTATGACCCTCTTCTCTTTTTGCTTAAATGTTAAGTTTTTAAGTGAACATTGGTCTGCTGGCAAAATTCCAGTCTGAACAACTGCTCTGTGTCTGCATGGTTTGGAACTAAGGAGACTTACATTTTTATTAAAGTGTATATAAGCCTCAACAAGTAACAATTTGCTTCCTTTTAGTCTGCCAAATTTACAATTGAAAATGCTTTCTTCAAAAAGTACAAACAATTTGTTGTTAATACTGCCAGAAATCCAGTGGACGTGGAAGATAATGCACATTTTGAAGTGTTATCTAAAGCAGGCTTATTGGCTTCATCCAGTTCTCTGCAGTGAGCTACAAAGAACCTTCCTCTTATGTTAAGTGGAAGGCGGCTGGAAAGAAGCGAACTAATGTGTTTAAATCATCTAACTATATGTAAATTGTAGTTCATTATATGTTTGTTCTATGATTTCATAGTTGGGCCACAGGTTCACTTTAAAAGTAAGTGACTTTTTGAAAAAATATTAATTTTACTAGAGAACAATAAAAAGCAGTACACTTAAAAGTGAACATATAATAAATATAGGTCAAAAATATAGTAGGTTTTTTTTAAGTCCATAACCTGTTATGTATTCAGTTATAATATTGCTCTCTCTTTCCATCCTAATAAAGAAATCCCAGCATCACCTCTGCATGCTCATTGGCAGCCTATGTATTACTGAATAAACCAGAAAGACCTGTCTTTAAAAGAAGAGAATAAAAAGTCTGTCTTTCTTTTATTCTAAATCACCTTTTACTTTTGTTTTAGTTGTGAAGAAAATCACTGATCCACTTCTGAAGTCAACACTTTCTGGTCACAGATGGTAAATATTAAATATTTGCACAAGATTAAACAAAACGATTTATTTTAAGGCACTGCAAAACATTAGGGATAACCTATGAAAAAAAAGGTTTACCCTTTACAAGGTACTGTTGAAATGTGTAATGACCCTCTGTGAGAACTAATTCTAGCAGGCTCATTATACAGAATAAAAAAGGGTCACATTTATTTCTAAAGAAAGTATTACTATTATAATAGCCTTCGGGGTCAGAAAGAAGTTTCTCCCTGTCAAAACAAAATTGTACCATATTTTTGCCCACTTCTGAGTTAACCAATGGTAGAGGTGATGAGAATGTGATGTACTTTAACAAGCTGAACTTGCAATGCATACAAAGCTTTGTGTGGCATGAGAACACATACAGTTCAATTTTTAGGAGACATCATTGCTACCTGGCATGTCTTTTATTTATTAATGCAAACCAAATTTCTTTCATTTGAATGTCAATCGTTATAGAACACTCACAAGGCCTCTCTAAAATGTCTGTTAGTCTAACTATATTTATAGAAGTTATTCGAGGGAAAAAAATACGCTTTCTGAGTTAAAGATTTCCAGAGCACGACTGCCATGTGAATAGAACACAGACAGTGTTATTCATTTGCACATGATGACCCTTTCTGAAAAAAAAGGTGTGTTTGTGTACAAACACTTTCCAGACAACAGTAGATGAGCTTTCACTGCACCAATGTGTCTGGATGAAAGGTACAAACACGTGCACAAGCAGCCCGAAAAAAGTCAAACCACAAAACTGCAGACCTATGCAAACAAAATGGTTTATTATCCAGTCTGCCCTAAAACATCACACTGGTTCACTCCAGGTCATCAAGGGAAAAAAAGGAGGAGCCATACAAATAGCCAGCATTATTACAAATATGAAAAAAAAATTTTCACCTATACCTGTAGTTGGAATTTAAGGATCATGGCTGGCCAAGAAAAAAATACCATATCACCTACAGTCAGCAACAACACTCTGCCATTGCTCTGATCTCATTTCTTGTATCCCAGTAAAATTCATACACACAATGGGGAAAATAAGTGTTACAAAGTTTTGAACAGAGTAGAGAAAGGTAAAACCCCTGTTGGGTTCTACTGCTATCTGGGCCTTCAAATTATTTTATGGTCTGACAAAGGTTTCATTGGACAGGAAGTGAGTGAATTTATCCGGTAACAAAACTTTCCCCTCCTCTATCTAAAAAAAATATATTCCTATTTGTATTGTTTTGGCTGCCTATATAATTTTACTTATTGTTAAGGTATATGATCAATATTGAGGGAAAGGTTTGGTATTTGAAATTACAGCCTGCAATATGTTTAATTTTCACATATCCTGCTATGTCCTAAAGTTATTATTAAACTAAAGTTCCACTTTTACAAATGCTTGATTAGGCAGGTCATTATTGCAGAAAGGTACAAGTGATTTCCCTTTTGCAGTACTCCCTTCTACCTGCCTGATCGCTTTGGGTTCAGGCAGATAGAAGAGAATATTGCAAAAAGGACAAAGCTAAGCTGCATGGACATGTGCAGCGTCAGCTGGGTAATCCTGGCTTCTCTTGCTTGTGCCGTGGATGAATAAACTCCTGCGCACCTGAATGGGGGTTTTGCCATCCAGACATAGTCAATCAAGATAGCCTAGGTTAACGGCTGGGAGGGAGAAGGGAATGAAAGTGGTGGCACCCATGGAATGCAGATAGATGAGTCCCCTGAGTTGTTACGCTTTCACATCAAAGATTTCTGGGTGTGTTGGATGCCATCTTTCACTGTAAAATGTGGTTTTATTCACAGCCCTACAATACTGCATCCAGTGTACATTTTGTAACAAAGGCTAAAGGTTGGGAACAAGGAGCTGAGAAAGGTGATGCAGGATTGGGAAACATTATTGGTGGCCCTCTTTTTTTTAAATATTGTTTAAATTTTGTTAACAGGTTATCTAAATAAAGAGTCTATAAATTGTTGAAATCTATATACATGATAGACTTTAAATATAATTTTAACTCTATTGAGTTCCCACATTTCAAATTGGTAAACTTATATAATTTGACAAGCCCTTATCTACAGGCTCATGGGAACTGTAGTCTTGCAGAATTCCTTGCGTCTGATGAAAGTGATGAATTGGCCCCTTCTTGGATCCTTCCTCCGATCTCTGGTGGTCTGAACAGAATTAAATCCCCAGTGATGACATTATAGGGCAAAGATGATGATTTGTACTTTTCTGCAACTGGATAACTTTAAAAAATGTCAAAGAAAGCTTTCCTACACATGGACTTAAAAGAGGAACTTTACTCAAGTGTAGACCCCAGTGCTATAATTCATCCCCTTCACTATTTTGTTTAGTTTCAAAAGAAATAAAAGCACCATAAAATGTACCAATCCTTCAATTTCAGAAATATCTTGTGCCGATAATTAATTCAAACCATAATCTAAGATTAGATAAGATGCAACAGTTATATTGACCCAAAAAAATTAGCTAGTCTCTACAGATTCTGCTTAAACCCCATTTGGACAATGATGCAAGCATAAAGACATACAACCCATTTATAACTTAACAGAGTAGCGGAGACACTTATAGACAAGACATGTACAGGAATGAAATAACTGCATGAAGACATTATGATGTTCAAACTTTAGGGACATTATGAAGTATGGGTCAGATAGGCTGATTAAACAGTTGTCCCGGGCAAACTAGTTAATGTCCTGATAGGATTGTAATGGCAAAAGCAATTACAGTAGAATAGGAGGTTTGAAAACACCAACAAAGGAAAATGTGAAATTTAAGGTAGATCTAAACATTTAATTTACAAAGCCCTGTGTACCAGTGGGTACCAATGTGATAGGGTGTGAGATGGCAAAGGTATTACTACCTAAACAAGGACCCTAATAGGAGGATCACCAAGTATTTTAGTTTAGGTCTCAAAAGTTTCAAAAGATTAAAAATAACAGTTTACTTCTATATCCCCCCCTCCTTGTCTTTGCAGGGCGGAGCAGTATGGTGATGGAGTAAAAAACAATGACTGTAAAAGTGCAAAAGATCATGAGCTATAGACAATATGCTAAATTTCTAAATGTTGCCCATTAAACAGTTGGGATGAGATACAATTTTAAGCACAAAGTACACATAAAAAGTTATGTTCTTCATTCTAGTTATTAAAATTCCCAATAATGAAGTGACGGACAACCTCCTGTTAAAAAAATTCATGCTAAAATTTAGCTCAAGTAGACAAAGAATGTAAAGGTAAAGAAGATTCTTCTAGAACTAACTGTATACCTTATCTTTTAAAAGGAAAGTTTACTGAATTGTTTTTCTCACAAAGAGGGCATCTGTATATATTTAATATTAAACACACTATTAGAAATCCACCATACTTGAAAGAATGTACACAATGGTGCAGGGAGGATATGGGTGTTAATAACTTTGCAATTATTACAAATCTTGTTATATGAACATCTTGTACGTCTATGTTGTATTAAAATTTTTCAGTCACTACAATATTAGGAGTTAATCTATATCCTTAGCCAAAACTTGTATTATTAGTTATGCATAGAGATAGAAGGGCAGAAAGTGACAGGAAATCTAAATAGGTTAGTCATCACCAAAACAGAAGTGAAACCTTGCGAGACAATCTTGGAGACACCTGTGCCTGTGAAAACTTGGAAAAGAACTCTTTTAGAGTGGGGGGAAGTCCTACCTGAACAATTCATAGTTCCATTTGACTGCATTGCTTTTCAATATCATTAGCTGAAACTTTTTTTTGCATTAAAATAATTTTAAAACTAGTTCTACATTCATGCTGCCAGTCGGCATATCATATATTTTGCTTAAATAATGCGGTTGACAAATTAATTTCCACAGTGTTCTTGCCCTTACACTATACAAGGAAAACATACAATTCAGCAATTGTTGAATTCTGGAGCAGAGAATATTTAACTTTTTTCCTTCTTTTAGATAAACCAGGGTAATTACGGAATGGAAATAATCTAAGAGGGCTATTTTTAGAGTGCTTTCTGAAGTCACTGCAGAACAAAGTGTGAAAGCCAACTGTAAATAATAACAGAGTCTTTTGTACTCATGGTAACATTTCCACACTGTATTATTACTGATGCTCGTTTATGTGTAAATATGAATAGTAGAAAATGCAGCACTTAGATTGGGGTATTTAGAGATGTGGGAGATCCTTAACTCTAACACAATGGCAGTCTTTAAGAGATAAATCAGTCGTTTTGCTGTAAAAACAAACAAGGTCCCCTGTGATGGATTAAATTTGGCCCTTGTGGAATAGTTTAAGAAATCAAATGCTCATGATCATTCCCTTTGGCATAGACAGTGTGAAATACTCATGTTTGGCAACACCCAAACCCCCAATTACTTGCACTATCACAGCAACAACATCCAAACAGTGTTGCTACTTAAAATATAACCCTGTACCATTAGGATTATTTAATTTTTCATCAGCACTTTCATCAAATCATTCTTTAGCACTCATGCTAAGGCAGAAGAGTCATTAAAGCCATTAAAGTGAAGCTACCTTAGCACCCAAAGGATATACTTAATGATAACAATCCCTTGCTTCTTGTACACCTGCTCTGGTGACAGTTTCTTAAATTGTTACCCTAGGGAGGGGGCAAGTTTTATTGCACGCCCAACTAAGTGCCTTCTGCTGTAACTTCTAGGTGTGCAATAATCTTGCAATTATCTTACTAATTAGTGAAATATTTTGATAAGCTATGTCAGGAGCTTGCATGCCTACAATTTCAATAGGTTGCATGGGTGAAAAGATGTGTGTGAACGTCTAGAACCCTATAGATGTTTTTCCAAAAATAGAGATGAACTCAAATACCAGCTGCATTTTTTAAGCCACACTGGATAACTGGTATAATATTGTTCCAATAAAATCTCTGTAATTTTGAGCTGCTTTATCTACCACATACAACATATAGCCAAATGGAAAACTAACAATCACACCACCTATAATAAGCTTTTTAGACACCCTATTCAAAAATCATGTGCAGTGGAATAAAAATGGCTTTCTTGGCCCTAAAGCTATAACAGCATCTACTCTTCTGCAAACACATTTGGTTGTGGGGATGTGTGCCCACTGAGCTAAAAAGAAAATGTGAAGTGGAGAACTGAGGCTGGACAAAAAGACATGGTTCACAATCATAGTTCCAAGTTATTCTAAAGTTTTTGTTAGGTTTGAGGTCAGGGCTTAGTGCAGCGCTTTCTGAAACCTGGAAGAATACAATAGTACCAATAGCTCTGTAAGCTTTAGAACAAAAAGTACCCTTCACTAGAAACTGCACAAAGTAAATTGGAAGGGCGTCCACATTTTTTTGGTCATTTTGTAAACTATGGAGGGGTAGGGTTACCTCTGACCTCAGAAGTCTGTTTTCTTAACAATTTCTAAGAGGTCTATGGGTTCCTTACATGAGGTTTTGCATCTGTGTTAGCGGTTTATCCGATTGTTGCCCCCCAGCCTAAAATCTAACCTTGAGAATGAATCAGAAAGGTGCAGAATGAATTGTTTGGCTACTTTAAATGCAGATAATTTTGTGGTATTTAGTAAGTTTTGGGAATTTTTAACTTACAATCACTGTTGGATATACTTGGTCCTGTACAACTCTACAACTGCTTGGTGAGCTATGCAATGGCACTGTAACCAAAGTCATAGTTCTCCTCCTTGACCCGGAGTGCAGCAGAGGTATGGGGGTTATATAATTCCTGCGCTTTATAATAAGTGAACATTGAATCATATTTCTAATTAAATCTTGTGGGAGAGATTTCCTAACTGGAGATATGCTTTAAAGTTTGCATTATATAGCAGAACTACTAAAAACCACATTTCCTGCAAAAAATATTTTACCACTTCTGTACCTTTAATAAAAATAGGATAGTTGATACTGCTGCCTTCCCAGTCTGTAAATGCGATCTTCAATGGTTGCATGCTAATTCTAATACATTGAGAGTTACATTGTTTGCATCTGTCATTTGCAACTCTTATTTAATGTACAGTGCTGCATAATATGTTGGAGCTTTATAAATAGAGTTTATTTAATAAAGAAACATAGATTTTCACTTTGCTTGGTATGCATACATGTTATGGGGAAGTAGTACAAAAAAACACTGAAGAAATAGGAAGGTAATCAACAGGTAGCTTCAATATTTTTTCTAAGCAAAGGTTTACATGAAGACACTAAAGATGTAGGTTATGTAACAGAAATCAGGTGATACAATCTGGGGAGGGATGACATCAACCCCCAACAGTCCACGTTACATAAAAACCCCTTTTAAAACCTAGGGAGATGTCCAAGAACTCCAGTATATAAAAATACCAAGCTGCTGTGTGGAAATTAGTTGATGATTTGTAAACAACATCTCCCACTGGGACTCTCAACAAAGCAAATCAGTGGTTCTATATACAAGATGCTGATCAGTTCCTGTGGGAGTCATTACATGTCACAGAACACAAAAGGTGTCCCACATGGACCTTTAAACTCAAGCAAAGCAAACGTACTGGTTGTGACAACATTGCACAAACGAAAATGCACATATAATAATGAGTTTAGGGCTGTTTTTTTTCGGTGTGTCATCATGTCAATTATAGTTGGTCTGATGCTAAATGTCTTTTGCCCAGGAGACACACACCTATAAATATATGCACAATATAAATTCTTTAGCCTCTTTCTAATGCTGCCTCATAAAGACATATACATGAACAGAAAAGTAAGTATATTTATTGCTGATGGGAATTAACAGTTTTGTGGCGCAGCATAGAAAAAAATCATACAAGATTATTAAACAAGGCAAGAGCAGTAAACCCCACCAACTAACAATAATTCATACTTCACCGATGTGACTATGGTTGCTGCATAATACCACTGTTGAACATCAACATTCCTCTTTTGTAATGCCTGATTATGAATGATTTTTCCTACACAAAGGCTTTATTTAAAACTTAAGGAGCACCAAGTTCATCCAGGACATAAAATACATTAAAGAAGCATTCTTTCTTTTATCCCCTAAAGCACCCTGCAGTCTGAAACACAGAGCAGATCTAGTTGGCTTGACCTGGCCTGCAAAAGTCTATTGTTAAGTGTCAACATGTACCTGAGTCAGTTATCAAAGCAAGTCCAAAGAAGCCCCTGGCATCTTGGACAAGTCAAGCATAAGCCCTGCCCTTTCAGATGTTGACATTTAAGGGATGATTGGGGGGCAGATTTAGTTCTGGAAGGGGCAGAGCTTTTTCTTAAGCAAGAAGGTAAAGCTGAAGCCCTTTGTATTGCCTAGGCATTTAATGGAAGCAGCACCAAAATGGACATGTGGATTAAAAGACATCACACGGCATCTGAACATTAGCACTACTGCTACACTAGGTCATGGTTCAATTATTAGCATCTTCCTGGAGAAAAATTACTTAAATTGGGTAAGGAGATCTACAGATATCAATGAACTGATGAATCCATACTGGAAATATTAAATACAACTAAAAAAAAAGTCAGCAAATCCACTAAATGCACCTTCAGTCTGAGAATAATAAGTCCATTGCATCCTTGAGTCTAAAAGAGCCTTATATGGCTTCAAGGCAGCATAGCAGCTTGTCACATAATTTTGTAGATATGTCCTTTCCCTCAAAGACTACAGAGCAAGGTTTACAGTGGAAATACACCACTAAAAATCTGAAAAAATGTCCAGGAGCCTGTTAATGGTCTTACATGCATATTATTTTTCAGGTCAAAATAGCCAGATATCTAACATTTTCGTCAGAACTGATGAGAAAGGGCAATCTCAATGTTTCATGAATGTCAAACTTGACCAAACCTGAGCCTAATTACAAAACCTTAATCTCCTGCCTATATATACATGTATGGTTTCTACATGTGTGGGTACCGTTGTGAATTACGGATCCGGTGTAATGGCTACCACAGCCTTCAGCAGCGGCCTAGTATCCCATGTGGTGTGTGCTTAGTTGGACCATCATTTGCCTTTCAACAATGACTCCAAACACACCTTCAGGCTACTTAAGGGCCATCTGACAAGGAAGGAGAATAGCGTGCTGTATCAGATGTCCTGACCTCTACAATACTGAGATTGTCTGCATTTCAAAACAATCAGTGGTTTCAAAGGTATAGGTAGAATACCTGATGTACAAATGTCCATGATCATGTTTACCAAGAACTTTTCTACGGTTTTAAAAATGTAACAGGAAGCCTTGCTGGCCATTATGGTGGCTGTTAAAGAAGTAGAAGGGTGAGGGTTCCATCTCTCTCTCAACATTTAATTCTTACTCAATTTTTCAACTTCCCAAATAGGTCCCTTAACTTCAGAAGCAATGCTTTGGACTTTCTAATGAAAAAATGAGAAATAAAAATTCTGAGCGGCTCCTGCCACACTTTGATAATTACATAAAAGTGCTGTCAAGGTACACAAGGCGTGTCCACTATTAAATACAGAGCCTTATTCATGTCTGCTATCAAATACAGTGCCTTATTCATAATTTGGGGTAAAGATATTACTTTAAAAATGTCCTTTAATATCCATATAAAGAGACAAAGTTAGCACACTGTTCTAATTGTATTTACATTCTCTGGATTATGTACCAGCTGTACATTTCCTTTACCTCATCGCTTCACCTGAGTTTGTGTCTCAACACACACTTAATGTAACATGGAACAAAAGAGCACACAAGTAAACAAACCTGATGCGATTACATCCTTGTCCTTCCTGGTATAACTGCAGGCCACCTACAAGTGGAACTTCGCATTAGGCAAAACATATGCTGCTGATTATTATAAAGAACAAAGGCATACTTTGAAACGGATTTGGACAAAAAATAGAGTGTGGAGGAATATAAAAATAAATAAATTAAAAACAAAAACATTTATTACTGTATAGAGTCTACTTATTAGATTGCCATGCTTTGTTTCTGCTAGTTAATGCCTAAAAACAGAAACAAAAGCACAGATTATTCCACAACTATTACAGTAGTAGATGGACATATATGGGATAAATAAAATACCTAACGCTCAAAAACTCTTACCCCTCAGGTAATAAAGTTGCAAGGTATCACATTTAAATGTTCTATCGCCATCTGATCATACAAAATATTCGAAGTAGGGCACAACTTTGTGCTGAAGTACACAGTCATTAATTTGTAGTATACTATGTAAAATCCCAACTGGCATTTTCCTTTGACGCAAATCACTATGGTTGGGAAGCAAAATTAGGATCAATATGGTTAACATATTAACAATACAATTATGGGAAGAATTGGCTTTTATTCAGAAGAAGTGAGTTTCAAAGCTTCTGACTAGGACATATGGGTTCATTTAATGTACAGTAAAACTCCACTTGGTACCTAAAACCATTCTATGGTCTGTAATGATGTTATAGATCTGCTTTGGGACACTGTAAGAAAATACCAAAAACTATAAATTTCTTTAATTAATTGGGCCTATTGGCGTATAAATTCTACATAATACTTCTTAATTAAAGGAATATATATTCTTTGGTTAAATTGAGATTTACATAAAAGCATGGTTACAAATTTTGTTTAAACCATACCAGAAATAGAAAAACAGTGACACTTCTGGGATGGCTGTATATTCAGTAGTCACTAAACTAGTGTTTTTGAGATTTAGGAATATTTATCTAATATTCAACTTAAATATATCATGACTGAACTAATACTAACTTCTGTAATGCATATTACATGTGCTAAAGAAACCCAGACTACTTTGTTGCTTGAGTATACTGTGGTTTAAAAGTACTAGTAAGTCAGTGTGCACTTTATGTATCTGTGTATGATCTCACCAGAGCCAACAACATCTTAAGAACACTGACATATTTGTATGGATGTATAGGTGAGTTTAGATTGCAAGCTCCTTCAAAGGCACAGAACCCACTAAATGCTCCAGGTATTCTTTGCAGAACTCAACATGTTGGAGTTCCACAGTATCTTACAAAATATAGAACACATTATATATGGAGAGTTGGAACCCTTTGAAAGTAATCCAATAAGTCTATGTCAATGGGGGTGGTTGGGACTCTTTCAGGCAGTGGCACACGGCTGTGTCAGATTGAAGCATGGTTTGCAAACAAGGCATTTCTCATTTGGCTGTGTGGTTTGTATTCTGAGGATCTGCACCACAGCCGCAGTCACATGCAGATCTTGTTGACCCTTGTTTGCCTCACAGCAGCAAGGAGCCGTGGCCCCATGGTTGTAAACCAGGGGTCTGGAACGACCCTCAGTCTTTGGTAAATAAAATAATACCACAGTGTTATCTGTTCATCTTAGGTTGTACTTTTTCTAATTTTTAAGACCTACAAAGAACCAGATGAGATTTCATTATGTCCTGATATGAAAAGGCTTGGAGCACTAAAGTTTAAAAAATGCATTGGCAGCCTGCAGTTGTGACCTACATTATAGACCAAAGTCTGAATAATCTGTTTACATGCCACCAAGACCAAGGACATGACCCTTAGATCTATGGCAGCAGAAGGATTAAATGATATGATTTATTATTTTCACACTATCCTACTTTTCTTTTCTTTACTGTGCTGCCGCTGCCTTTTTTGCCGTTTTTCCCCCCTGTTCTTTTAAGGGTCTTTCTGAAAGAAACTAAGAAACTCCATGACCATTTCCCAAAGAATTCACTATTATTTACAGCTTTTTGGTGAAGTTGGTGTGCAAATGTGGCCCCCTAAATCAAAATATCATTGACCTAGTGCTTTTGATTTGGTGACTAAAAATTTATTGCATTCAAAATTGTGCATGTTCTTTACTCACTTTATATCTTACTGGTCATGTTTTTTAACTTTTCAGTGTAATGCACCTCAAACACAGCCTTGTTTTTATCTTATTATTATTATAGCATATTATCATAAACATGATTTTTTTTATAGCACCAACATATGCAGCTCTGTACATTAAATAAGGGTTGCAAATGACAGACAGACAGTGACACAGGTGGAGAGGAGCCTGCCCCAAAGAGCTTACTATCTTAAACATACCCTGTCCACATAAATACAAAACTACAAAACAGGATCTTTATATAGATCAAAAATCACAGTAAAAGAAAAAACAACAAAAACAAATAACAAAAAAAGAAACTGGTAAAACGCGATGCATTTCAAACATAGATGGGGTGCTTTTTGTAGGTGTAGCCCTTTAGAAAAGTAACTAGTGGAAATGCTCTGAAGAGAGCATAGCTAAGGTCCCACTTTTACCATAAATTAACACTATACATATTGCATATGGTAACTTGAAATAACAATACAACATAATGATTGTACAACAGATAAACAAAACTACAGATTATTTACATTTCAATTAATTTTATTTTTTTATGATGCTGTTAATAAGTAAACCTGTCAAAAATCTATAGAAGAGTACACAGTTTATAGGTGAGATTTCCCAGAATTCCTATCCTCCAGGTTTATATAGGATTTGTGTAGTCCTCTGAGAAAAGAAGTGAGCTAAAGGTCAAATTACAGGCATTCCTAGAAATCTCCAACACCAGGGCCTTCTTTGCGTTTTCCCCTCAAAACTAGGGGGGAAAGTGGGTGCGTCTTATACAGCGAACACCGTTTTTAAAAATATTTAAAATAACATACTCACCCGATACCGCGATCCTGTGTGCTTCTCCTCTTCTCTCCCCCTGGCTGCAGCGCGTGTCTCCTCCTTACTGCAGAGCCGAGCGAGGAGAAGCCGGCACACGTGCCCCCGCGATCCCGGAAGCACGCTGATCCCTGCCCTAACGGAGTTCCCCCGGCGGAGAACGTACCTGTAAGTGATCAGAAGGGGATAAATTGGCACAGGGTGATCAGAAGGGGATGAATTGGCACAGGGTGATCAGAAG
>NC_092862.1:49354465-49359437 GCF_032062135.1 Pyxicephalus adspersus | reverse complement strand
GTGATCAGAAGGGGAATTTGAATGGCACATGAGTGATCAGAAGGGGAATTTGAATGGCACATGAGTGATCAGAAGGGGAATTTGAATGGCACATGAGTGATCAGAAGGGGAATATTCTTTCAGAATCTTTTTTTCTAGATTTTCCTCCTTTAAAATTGGGTGCGTCTTATATTCCAGACCAGAAACTGGTTTGTGAAAAATATCTGTACACAAGATTGTATGTTTCAAAGTAAATTAATAAAAGCACTGGGCTGCCATGGATAGTCAGAGAGGTTACAAAAAAAAAAAAAAATCTTCCGAGTTAATATTTAAGCGAAGATTTTCCAAAACATAAGATCCATTAGGAGGGAACTGGTGAAGCAGTTCATCATAGGTTATTGCTGTAACAATTAACAAGAACCAAGTCAACGCAACAAGCTTAATTCAACAAAAGGGAGGTAGTATTTTATACCAGTTTCCGTCTAAAAAAAATTCAATTCACAAATGGCATTATTGCTTGGGAGTACAATCGTCATTAACACATTATTTTATTACAACCCGAAAATTTCTTTTGCTGCCTCCTCATCAAGTAGATGCATGAAAACACCACAAGCACTATGATGTTGTGATGAAATCTATTATGTAACTACAACTCTTTTTTTGAACTGTTTTGAGAAAACAGTTTATCAACATAGTTTTGGTTGCTTTGCTGTCGGTACCAGACCAAGGTGGTAGCGGTTTAACATGCAAGATATTTTTATAATTCCACCAGGCAGGCATATTTATAACACAAAGCTTGTTAATTCATATTACTATAAGCATACAGTTTTTTCATTCAGTGTTTTTTTCCATTTGTCCAATTTGTTCTCTGCCACTGCATAAGTTACACACAAACCCCAAATGGTGCATTCTGGGTTATCCCAATGAAAAAGCAAATCCACCTTCACCTTGATGCTCATTTTGTAAAATGTGTTGTGAGGTGGGGGTGCCAAGTGCAAAAAAGTGAACTTAGCTGGGGAGGAAAGGTTTGGAACACTCACATTTATATAGGTGTTTTATATAACAAACATATAACATATTAGTGGGGATTAGTGAACTGCATTATTTCTTGGTAAACTCTGAGAATTTTATACTGGAAATTAAAAAAATAAATACATTTAAAATAAATCATGGCCATGTAACAAAGTATTTTAGCTTTCTTTCTTTAGTATGATTGCCTTTCTTTATAGCAAGCAGTGGCACCATTGCTTACATGTACATAAAGAAATGGTGATAAAACGGTGTAACTAATTAAACACAAAGTGACATCTTCTGTTTCTATCACAATGACAACATTGTATTGAAACAGTGACGCTCGTTTCGCTTCATTATTGGTATGTGGAATCAAGGAATGGCTGCTTACATCTAAACCTAAGCACACTTTTTATATTTTGGCAGGCTCCTTTTTTTAAGGTACACAGATAGTCCAAACAGGACTGCAAATATAATTATACAGCAATTCCATGGCACTTTAATATGCATATATTAAACACTTTCCAGTACTGTGAACTGGTCAGTAAGACCGCCCATCAAAGTAACAGGCTAAGAGGGTCAAGGTAATTTAAAATGTGATGGTACATCCATGTTGTCTGCCAAGGTCTGCTGTCACTTAAGGTGATTTTAAATGTAATTTTATTCAGCTTAGTTATGATGGACAGGTAATGATCATGATCTGCATGATGGACAGGTAATGATCTGCAAGCAACGTTTAGCCCTCATGTGTAGGTCTTTTTTTTAAAGTGGAACTAAAGCTCCACTTTTAAGTTTGTATGATTAGGGAGATTAATATTGTAGAAAGGACAGGCGATGACTCTTCTGCAGTAATGCCGCTTACCTGCCTGATCAAGCCAGGTTTATGGAAAAAAAAGCTGAGCATATGCAGCATTAGTTGTCAGGCAACCCCGGCATTCCTTGCATGTTCCAGGATCATGTATGATTATGGTTAATCAACATGGCCAAAAATCTTCTGGAAGCAGAAGAACAGAAGGAAGATGACAGTGCCCAGGTAAGTTTGCTGGGTTTAGTTCCACTTTAGTTCCTAATACCAATTGCTTACCTTGTCCTGGAATTTGGATCAATATATTGCTATTCTAATTCACCAGTAACTTTAAACTACTCAAGTGCCATTCAGTTACCCCTATTATTGAAAGGTTCAAAATACAATTAAAGGAGTTTATTGGAAAGTGTCTACCTCTCAAGCAAAGCAGGATAAAAAATGTTAGGAATTTCCCAATAATGCAAAACAATCTCTTTAAACAGTTACACTGCTCTACATTGGTCTCTGTTGCCAATATCTATTCACCATGGATAAACAAAAGTTTAACAAATGCAAACATGTTTAACTATTACATACCTGCCTTGTACAAACAATGTTGCATAATGCATGTCAATGACCTCTCTCCTTCACACATAGACCAGAAAAAAAACATGAGATTCTAAAACCAGTTCATTTCAGGCAACAAAGGGAAACAAGTTACTAGTTCTTCACAAAACTTTATAGGTTTTTTTTATTACTCAAAAAGTACACTGCTTAGAGCAGGGGTGACCAACAGGTGGATCGCGATCTACCAGTGGATCGCAAAGACAACGCAAGTAGATCGCAGAGCTCTGCCTTTCAAAATAAACTCTACCGCGCACAGGAATTATTAAGTCCAAGTTTTATTGTTGGTAGATGATTTTGACTTGGTCATTTTAAAAGTAGCTCGCAAGCCAAAAAAGTGTGGGCACCCCTGGCTTGGAGGAATGATTACAAAGAAAAGCAGAGAGAAAGGGGCATTTGCAACAATATGAAATTTCACTTCTAAGCTGTGCCTAAATTTAACAAAAAAAAAAAATAAAGCTGCACTGCAAATGAAGTATAAACTCAAGTGCAAAAACAAAAAACTTTATACAGCCCTACTATAATAAAGTAAAATTCCATATTCTAAAGGTCAGTCTGAGTCCTGTCTTCAATCCAATGGAAATGCAACAATGCACACCGTTCATGGTGTATGCTTAAAATGAATTTTTTTTTTTTTCTGATCAGTAACTAATTTACCCTATTGATAGGAAAAAAGACAAATTACTAAAATAGGTCTTGCTTCTATGTTTTATAAATAAATGTATATAATTTCACAAAAGTTCACCATCTGACCTGCCCAAAGTCAGACAGTGGTAAATATATTCCAAATCCAATGTACAACACAGCCTGTTCTCAGCTCTTGTTCTTGTGTTTTAGGCACTGCCATTACAAAACAAACTTCCCTATAATATAATAATACAATGGTTTGTATAATACAATATCATAATAAACTGGTTTACTAAAAATAAGGCAATAGATAATAATGCTGATTCCTGAAATACTCTTAGGATTTGTTATATGAAGATAGAATCATGTCTTGAAACATTCAAAAAGTTAAAAAACAAACTGTATATATATGCATGTCCCAAACATCTACAAAGTCTATGTTTGCTTCAAACATATTAGGTCTTGGCAAACAGTGGAACCAGTACAAAAGGTCAGGCATGAAGGATCATGGGAAGAAGATGGGAGTACGAGAACTGCACAGGGCTTCACTGTGATCTCAGAAGCTGCTATGGTTGTAGCACTGCAACAGTTACTTATGACTGTTCAGAAAAATAAAACAAATTTGTTTTACATACGTGATTTGTATGTCTAAAACTAAGATATCATGTTAGTATGACATCTACATAATAATTTTATGAAGCATATCTATAGTCAAGTGAAAAAATAAGTATAACCATGGAAATTGGTGTCATTTTCCCACATAAACAGGCAATATTATATCTTCATTTTAACAGTTCGTACAGATAACGGTTATATGCTTGAATACAAAACAACAAACATTTGCCTTTTAAATTATTTAATATTTATAAGATAAATATCAATAGCTGTAATGTGCACTGGGGAAAAAGTACTAAGAAGTTGGTATTGCTCCTTTAGCAGAAATAACTTTGTTTTTATAACTGTTTACCAGTCTCTGACATCAACCTATTGACCAATCCACTGTGTAAGAAACATTTAGTTTATGAACTGCCCTTTACAACATTTATATAGGATTTAAACCAGGGATTTAACCAAGCCAGTCCATAACCCTCCATTTCCTCTCTGAGCCATTCCTTGGTGGATTTGTGAATTTTGGGTTAGTATGGTGTTTAAAGATATATTTTCTCCTTAATTTAAACTTTCAGCCCAATAGCCTTACATTCTCATCTAGCAGGCTTTTATAAGATCCAAACATTTACACTGAACCAAAGCCTTGCATTGAATTCCTGTATATTTGGGACAATTAAAGAGCACCTGTGCCCAGATGATAAACAAATTCTTAACCTAAACTTAAGAAAAAATCCCCAAACTAGCTTTAAAAATAAACTCTAACTGACCCCTGTAGTAGTAGTATGTACTGTGAAATAAGGCCTTGTCTCCATTGCATCAGACATGCTTTAAACACACCAGTACTTGAAGCACTTTATACAAGTGTTTTTGGAAGCGTCTTTGCAAAAACATAGGTAGTCTCTAAGAATGTTTCAGCCAAGCCTCATTTATAAGCAGCTGCTTTTCCAGAGATCAAATCCATGACTGTGTATGTTCCAAGGTGTAGTCCTTCTGTTAAACCCATTAATTAAAACTGTAAGATGGGGTCGGAGGGGTGGACTTGTCACAGGAGAACATTCTTCAGGACCTACCACTGCCTTCTGCAAACCTTTTCTCCCGGGCAACCACATACTAGGATTTTACTACATTGCAGAAATTGGTGACTGTATAATCAGTGTGATAACATATTAGTTTATTGATAATTTGGGGATCCCCTTAGTTGATCTTTCTAGACACAGGCTGCAGCAATATGGCTTTAAAACCAATGCTACCTGGAAATTCTCCCCAAC
Organism: Pyxicephalus adspersus; assembly: GCF_032062135.1. NCBI lineage: Eukaryota > Metazoa > Chordata > Amphibia > Anura > Pyxicephalidae > Pyxicephalus > Pyxicephalus adspersus. Next base: position 49,354,535 of record NC_092862.1, on the reverse strand, counting down.
AAGGCCTGGTTGGGTCAGATCTTTGGAAAACCTATGTTCTTTCTTGTAGGAGAAGGGGGGGGGGGGGGGG